>NW_026055899.1:0-1740 GCF_023758015.1 Alternaria viburni
GATATTTCTGAATTCCTAAAATTTTAGGATTAGATTATAACTTACTTTACTCTAAAGCTCATTTCTGAGTTTTATTCACTGGGGTTAATTTAACATTTTTTCCTCAACATTTCTTAGGTCATCTTAATGTAGGCCCTTTATGATGGATAAATGATATTTGCACAACACTGTATGCTAGAAACTCTATTTGGTACTACGGACTATAATAGACAATTAGCAGGAAACCTAAGAGTTAATATAATCTTTTAACTTAACTGGGATCCTCAGAGACTATACGTGTTGCAACTTAAAAGTTGAAGAAATAGTCCTTTTAACATAGTGATATGTTAAATTACATCTTGCTACTCTTATATGGAGTAGCAAGAAAAGTTACAATCTGTTTTATTACATCTGTTTTACATGCTTTTGGTATTTGTACTTTTGAGCTATTCAGCCTCACCTAATAAATCTTTAGTAGCACAAGATAGCAAAAATATATCTGACACATCAGATGTTAGTCACAGTACACAAGGAGATCCGTCTCCTAATAAATATCCAAAAAGTAATAAACCAAATAAATCTGATGAAAACCCTAATAGTTTAGTTAAATCCCCTTTTTACCCTCATACACCAGTAAAAGTGTATCTTAATGCCAGCGTCTCTAAGTCTGATATATATAAAGACTTAAAAGATGTATCTATAATCTATATGTGATTTAATAAGATAACAGGTAGAGTTTATATTGGAAGTGCTGTAAACGGATCTAGACGTTTAAGTACTTATTTTCAGCCTTCTATTCTAAGAAAAAAATAGTTTAATCTATAAAAGTATATTAAAATATGGACATGATAACTTTTCTGTTACTATTTTAGAGATTTGTGGAAAAACGTCTACTGTCACTAAAGATCATATATTAGATAGAGAAAAATTTTACTTAGATTGGGCTTTAAAAACTTATGGTTTGGCTATTTTAAATATGCTTAACACACCTGGATCCAGTATGGGTTACAAACATACGGAGGAAAATTTATTAAAAATGAGTGAATTAAAAAAAGGTGAAAGGAATCCTATGTATAATAAGATTAAATCTGATGCCTTTATAGCTCAACAAAGTAGAGATAAATCTGGTGAAAATAATCCAATGTTTGGTAAGGCTAAGCCTGAACAAACTTTAGCTAAATTAAGAAAAATGGTTTTTGTGTATGATGTTACACAAGATTATAAATTATTAGGGGTGTATCCTACTGTTATGTGTACTCGTTTATTTAAATTGTGTAACAATACCTTAAGAAAAAGGATAAATAATAAAGAAATACATAATGGTAAATATTTATTTTCAAAAGATCCTTACAACTCTGATGAGGTATAGTTATTTGGTTAATATAGCATCCAACCACGATGCTATTGTAAAATTTATAATGTAGATATTATATTTACATTATATTGATAGATTGTAGAATAAAGCTACAAGGAATTGAGTGCAGTTCCCCCTTATAAAATAATAAATATAAGGTGCATAAGAGGATGAATTTCAAGAAAAACTGTAAAGTCAACTTGAAGCGAAGCTTATTTTTAAAGTATATTCATTTATATTATTAATAATAAGAACGTTCAACGACTAGAAGGAAAGTCTTTATGATAACAACCTTCCACGAGTATCCTCCGTCAAATAAACTTTAATAACATATTAAAGTAAGACGATGACATAGTCTGAACCCATATGAGAATATGGGAGTTAAAGGGTAAATCCTTTAACGTAAC
>NW_026055900.1:0-1658 GCF_023758015.1 Alternaria viburni
TTATTATTACTAGGATTATATAATTTATAGATATTAGAACTACTAAATCCTATTAAATAATAAGGACTAGCTTTACTATCTAGTTTTTTAATTAAACTAGTAGGTTCTTTATAATAAGTTAAAGATCTAAAAATTCTAATATTATTAATATTAGGTATTTCTTTATATTTTAACTCGTAAGGCGTTTTAAAATTAATAGAACTATTAGAAGTTCTATTATATAAATAAGTAGCAGTTAATATAGTTTCTCTCTACAAATTCTTAGGTAGATTACTATTAATTAATAAAGCTCTTACTTTATTAAGTAAAATTCTATTAATTATTTCTGCTGCGCTATTTTGCTTAGGAGTATAAGAACTAGAATATCTAGTATTTATTCCTTTTTTAATTAGATAACTATCTAGTTCTCTAGATTTAAACTCGTTATCTAATTGTAGAGCTTTAACTTTATTATTATTAAAAATAATAGAGTTATTATTACTAGTAGAATTACTAGAATTATTATTAGAATTAGAATCTAAGCTATTATTTGTAGCTTCTAATTCTAATTCTGTTATAGTATCTTCTATAACATTAATAATATTTTTTCTAGTTTTTAATAATTTTACTACTAAATATTTAGTAAAACTATCTCTAAAAGTAATATAATATTTAAAACCTCTAAAGGTTTTAGGCCTAATAGGTCCGCCTATATCTATATATAATAGATCTAAATAGGCTTCTACTCTAGTACTCGCTTCTATATTGCGATTTTTAGTTAATTTAGCTTGTATATAAGTAATACAATTATCTAAATTAACTCTAGTAGTAGAAATATCCTCTAAATTAAAATCTACGCCTAAAGCGTTATCTTTTAATTTTTTAATAGTATTAAGATTAATATGTCCTAATCTATTATGTAATAGTTCTATAGTATTATTATTTAATACTAATTATTCGCTATTATTAGAAATAATATCTAAATTAGAATTATTATCTAAATTAGAATTATTATCTAATTCTATAGCATTATCTATTTCTAGATTATTTTCTAGATTAGATTCTTCTAGTTCTTCTAAATTACTATTATTAATAGTATTTAAAGTAGTATAAGATTTATAATCTTTACTAATACTAGAAGTAGAACTAATTACAGAGAATATACTAACTCCGTCTTTATAATAACCTTTAGATAATAGATTATTATTAGAGTTATATATAAAGCAATTATCTTTATTAAAAGATAAAGAGTAATTTTTCTTAGTTATTAAACTAAGACTTAATAAATTAACTCCTAATTGCGGTACATAAAGAACATTAGTTAATTTAACTAGTTTATTAGTACTAGTAAATTTAACTAAAATATCGCCTATACTGCTAGCTTTAATATTATTATTAGTATTACCCTACTTAATAGTAGTAATACTAGGTTTAATATTAATAAATAATTCTTTAATATAGTAGGTATGTATAGTAGCGCTAGAATCTAAAATAAAGTCTATAGTATTATTACTATTATCTTTATTAACTATAGAAGAAGTTAAAATAGTTTCTTCTTTAGTAGTATTATTAATAGATTTATTCTTAATTAAATTAGAATATTTCTTAAAACAATTAGATTCTAAATGTCCTTTCTTTTTACAATAATTACAAGTCTTAATATTATTATTAGACTTATT
>NW_026055901.1:0-1511 GCF_023758015.1 Alternaria viburni
TACTCTGCAATTAATTATTGCAATCTTTATTAGTTATACTATTTATTATAGTATTTAACTACTTTGTTCTAACAAAGCTATATTCTATTATTAGAGAATAGTTCTTGTTACCTATCTATTCTTTACAATTACTAGATCTTTTAGTAATTATAGAAAGAGATATAAGAAAGATAAAAGTTATTATCTTACGTAATAACTTTAATATTAACTAAACTAAGATAAATAAAGATATTTTATAATCTCTTAGTATAGTAGATTAAAACTAGCTACTAAAATTCTAATTACGTAAGTAATTAGATTTACTAGAAATTTTTCTAATTTATTAAGAAATAATAATAAGTGTAATTTTAACAAAGCTTAATAATAAAAAGATAATAATAACTAAGTTAATATAATCTTTACACACTCTCTTAAGCTATAGTTCTAATAACTAAATAATAAGAAAATATAAGTAGTTTTTATAACTAACTTATTAATAATAATTTATAAGAAGTTTTAATAACTATCTTAAAACTAAAAACCTATTTCTATTTCTATTTCTATTTGCTAATATAAATAGTTATATAATAATAACTAAATATAAAGCCTAAACTAGAATCTCTAAGGTAGAAAAACTTAGAGGTTAAAAACTTAAGCTCTATAGTAATAGTATTAATATACTATTTTTATTATTATAATTTAATAATAATAATAACTAGTTATAAATAATTAATCTAGTTTAACTAGACTAATTCTATTTATAAAATTCTTAAATTTAAAATAACTAGTAGGTTTAGTTAGATTATCTACTAGAATAGTACTAGTATTTTTATAAACTAGATCTATTTTATTATCTAGTAGATTTTCTCTAATAAAGTAATAAGTTATATTTACGTGCTTAGTTCTAGCGTAAAAAACAGAATTTTTAGCTAGTTGTATAGCACTTAAAGAATCTGTTTTAATAATATTAGTTCTATTAAAAATAGAACTAAATTCTTTAATAAAATTATTATTAAAAATATCTTTAATAAAGTTATTAAGATATAAACTTTCTTTAGTAGCTTCTTTTAAAGCTATATATTTTACTTCTACACTAGAAATAGCTATAGTTTTTTATAGTTTTAAAATCTAACTAATAGCTATATTATTATTATAATTACTTTTAGAATTATTTAAAATAAATATATTACCTATAGTAGATTTTTAAGAATCTAAATTACCTCTCTAATCTAATTTGCTAATACCTAATAAATTAATACTATTATTAATATTATTAATAGTATTATTATTAAAATTATTAGATTCTAAAGATTATAGAGTTAAATCTAAGCTGTAATTGCTAGTCTTTAATAAATAACTAAAAATAAAATTTAAGTATTTATAATGTTCTAGACTAGAATTAGATATAAATTTAGCTAGGTAATTAACACTATAAACTAGGTTAGGCCTAGTAAATATAGTTAAATAAATTAAACTACCTATTTCTTTTTAATAGTCTTTAATAATAGAACTATCTTCTAGATTTTTAGATA
>NW_026055902.1:0-1494 GCF_023758015.1 Alternaria viburni
TAATAATTTTATTATTATTAATAAATATAAATAGTCTTTGTTCTGTATCTATTATTATTAAATACTTTTTAAAGTAGTTTAATAATCTTATTACTTTTAAGTAATAAAATCTTTAGTTATTTAATTAATTATTTAATTAATTATTTAATTAATTATTTAATTAATAACTAAAAATGTTAGATACTATATTTAAAATTCCTAAATTAAAGAGATCTAGTAATTACAATATTTAGTCTATTAAAATAGAAGCTCTTTTAACTAAAGAAGGCTATCTAGAAGTAATAGCACATAATTTATCTAGTTTAAGCAAAGCTACTAGAGTTCTATTACAAGATAAAGCTATTAAAGCTACTAGTTTTATTAAATTAGCTTTAGAAGATAGACCTTTATTGCAAGTTAGATATATTAGTAATTCTTATTTATTATAGCAAATGCTAAAAAATCTATATAAAGCTAAAGAATTTAGTAGCAAATTTTTAATTAGTAAAGAACTAATTAATACTACTATTAATTCTTATAAAGGCAATTTAGAATTATATATTAATAATTTTAAACGCCTAGCTAATAGCTTAGAAGCTAAAGAAATTAGTTTACCTAATAAATTTCTTGTAGCTTTGCTATTAAATAATCTTAATAAAGATTATAAATATATAGTAACTATAATTACACAAACTATTAGAATAGATAATAATAGTGTAGATTTAGATACTATTATATCGCAATTATTAGACAAAAGTAGAAGAGTTAATTCTATTAAGAATAAAAATTCTACTTCTAATTCTAATAATAAGAATAATTCTTTTAGTTATAATTATTCTACTAGTAATAACTATAATACTAGTAATAATAATAATAATAAAAGAAATTCTATTAAAAGTAGTAATAACAAAGATATAGAAATGTCTATGTCTACTACTAAGAAAAATAATAATAATAAGTCTAATAATAATATTAAGACTTATAATTATTATAAAAAGAAAGAATATTTAGAATCTAATTGTTTTAAGAAATATTCTAATTTAATTAAGAATAAATCTATTAATAATACTACTAAAGAAGAAACTATTTTAACTTCTTCTATAGTTAATAAAGATAATAGTAATTCTACTATAGACTTTATTTTAGATTCTAGCGCTACTATACATACCTACTATATTAAAGAATTATTTATTAATATTAAACCTAGTATTACTACTATTAAGTAGGGTAATACTAATAATAATATTAAAGCTAGCAGTGTAGGCGATATTTTAGTTAAATTTACTAGTACTAATAAACTAGTTAAATTAACTAATATTCTTTATGTACCGCAATTAGGAGTTAATTTATTAAGTCTTAGTTTAATAACTAAGAAAAATTACTCTTTATCTTTTAATAAAGATAATTACTTTATATATAACTCTAATAATAATTTATTATCTAAAGGTTATTATAAAGACAGAGTTAGTATATTCTCTATAATTAGTTCTACTTCTAGTATTAGTAAAGATTATA
>NW_026055903.1:0-1413 GCF_023758015.1 Alternaria viburni
AAGATTAGCGCTTATATATATCTTAATTAACTTAGTAATAAGTTCTTAGCTAGCTCTTTCTACTAAGCTATTAGGCTTATAGATATATAGTAAAGGCGTTATAATTATAATTCTCTTTTCTTTAGCTTATCTCTTATATCTTAAGTACTCTTTTCTAAGGTAGTATTATAGTATTATTATTCTAATAAGTTTTTATAATTTTCTACTAATAGTAGCGCTTAACTATAGCTATAAAGCTTATAATAACTTCTATTATAAATTCTAAAGTTTTATTTTTTAAGTTATAATTATATAGCTTACCTAAATAATTCTTCTTAATAATTAGAGCTTATTTATTAAGTGTATAGCTTATAAAGAAGTTAAATAAGTTCTATAATATTCTAAAGAATAGTTATAGTAATAGCTTATAAAACTAATAAGAGATTCTTTAAAATATATAAGTAGTAAAGTAATTATTATATTTACTATACTATATACTAGTAATTGTAAAGAATAGATAGGTAACAAGAACTATTCTCTAATAATAGAATATAGCTTTGTTAGAACAAAGTAGTTAAATACTATAATAAATAGTATAACTAATAAAGATTACAATAAAGTAATTACAAAGTAGATAATAAGTAAAAGATAATAATATTATTACTAGGTAAAGAATAACTATATAGAATTACTATTTCTTTTATAGAAAATAGCTTCTAAAATAATTATATAAATATCTACCTATTTCTGCCTAAAGATAAGAATTTATAATTAAATCTACTTAATTCTTAGATTTATAATCTAAGTCTACTAAATTCTTTTTATCTTCTAGATTTATAATCTAGACTAGTACTAATTATATTAGTCTATACGTTATATTATATAGACTAATAATTAGTTTATTACTAGATCTTTTAGTAATTATAGAAAGAGAGATAAAAAAGATAAGAGTTATTATCTTATATAATAACTCTAATATTAACTATAATAAGACAAATAAAGGTGTTTTAAAATCTTCTAGTATACTAGATTAAAATAAGCGAATAAAATCTTAATTACGTAAGTAATTAGATTTACTAGGAATTTTTCTCATTTATTAAAAAATAATAATAAGTGCAATCTTAACAAAGCTTAATAATAAAAAGATAATAATAACTAAGTTATTATAATCTTTACATACCTTCTTAAGCTAAAGTTCTAACAACTAAATAATAAGAAAATATAAGTTGTTTTTATAACTAACTTATTAATAATAATTTATAAGAAGTTTTAATAACTATCTTAAATTTAAAAACCTATTTCTATTTCTATTTCTATTTACTAATATAAATAGTTATATAATAATAACTAAATATAAAGCCTAGACTAGAATCTTTAAAGTATAAGAACTTAGAGGTTAAAAACCTAAGCCCTGTAGTAATAGTATTAATATAC
>NW_026055904.1:0-1409 GCF_023758015.1 Alternaria viburni
CTACTAATAATAATAGCTTAGATTCTAATTCTAATAATAATTCTAGTAATTCTACTAGTAATAATAACTCTATTATTATATTTAATAATAATAAAGTTAAAGCTCTATAATTAGATAATAAGTTTAAATCTAGAGAACTAGATAGTTATCTAATTAAAAAAGAAATAAATACTAGATATTCTAGTTCTTATACTTCTAAGCAAAATAGCGTAGTAGAAATAATTAATAAAGTATTACTTAATAAAGTAAGAGCTTTATTAATTAATAGTAATTTACCTAAAAATTTATAGAAAGAAACTATATTAACTACTACTTATTTATATAATAGAACTTCTAATAGTTTTATTAGTTTTAAAACGCCTTACAAGTTAAAATATAAAGAAATACCTAATATTAATAATATTAGAATTTTTAGATCTTTAACTTATTATAAAGAACTTACTAGTTTAATTAAAAAACTAGATAGTAAAGCTAGTTCTTATTATTTACTAGAATTTAGTAGTTCTAATATCTATAAATTATATAATCCTAGTAATAATAAGACTATTAGAGCTAGAGATTATAAAATTATAGAAAGTTATTATTATAAACTATAAAAAATAGATAAGTAACAAGAACTATTCTCTAATAATAGAATATAGCTTTGTTAGAACAAAGTAGTTAAATACTATAATAAATAGTATAACTAATAAAGATTACAATAAAGTAATTACAAAGTAGATAATAGATAAAAGGTAATAATATTATTACTAGGTAAAGAATAAATATAGAGAATTACTATTTCTTTTATAGAAAATAGCTACTAGAATAATTACGTAAATATTTACCTATTTCTGCTTAAAGATAAAGATTTATAATTAAATCTACTTAATTTCTAGATTTATAATCTAAGTCTACTAAATTCTTCTTATCTTCTAGATTTATAATCTAGACTAGTACTAATTATATTAGTCTATATATTATATTATATAAACTAATAATTAGTCTATTACTAGATTTTTTAGTAATTGTAGAAAGAGATATAAGAAAGATAAGAGTTATTATCTTACGTAATAATTCTAATAATAGCTAAGCTAAGATAAATAGAGGCATTTTAGAATCTTCTAGTATAGTAGATTAAAACTAGCTACTTAAACCTTAATTACGTAAGCACACACTCTCTTAAGCTACTGTTTTTAATAACTAAATAATAAGAAAATATAAGTAGTTTTTATAACTATCTTATTAATAACAATTTCTAAGAAGTTTTAATAACTATCTTAAGACTAAAAACCTATTTCTATTTCTATTTCTATTTGCTAATATAAATAGTTATATAATAATAACTAAATATAAAGCCTAGACTAGAATCTCTAAGGTATAAGAACTTAGAGGTTAAAAACGTAAGCCCTGTAATAGTATTAATATAC
>NW_026055905.1:0-460 GCF_023758015.1 Alternaria viburni
ATATCTACGTGCTTAGTTCTAGCGTAAAAAATAGAGTTTTTAGCTAGTTCTATAGCACTTAAAAAGTCTATTTTAATAATATTAGTTCTATTAAAAATAGAACTAAATTCTTTAATAGAATTATTATTAAAAAGATCTTTAATAAAATTATTAAGATATAAACTTTCTTTAGTAGCTTCTTTTAAAGCTATATATTCTGCTTCTGCACTAGAAATAGCTATAGTTTTTTACAGTTTTAAAATCTAACTAATAGCTATATTATTATTATAATTACTTTTAGAATTATTTAAAATAAATATATTGCCTATAGTAGATTTTCAAGAATCTAAATTACCCCTCTAATCTAAATTACTAATACCTAATAAATTAATACTATTATTAATATTATTAATAGTATTATTATTAGAATTATTAGATTCTAAAGATTGTAGAGTTAAATCTAAGCTATAATTACTAGTCT
>NW_026055905.1:469-1402 GCF_023758015.1 Alternaria viburni
AGGTAATTAACTCTATAAACTAGGTTAGGCCTAGTAAATATAGTTAAATAAATTATACTACCTATTTCTTTTTAATAGTCTTTAATAATAGAACTATCTTCTAGATTTTTAGATAATTTAACTTCTATAAGTAAAGGTATAGATTTAGGCTTATTTAATAGCTTATTATATTTAAATAATAGCTTATTAATAAAGCTTCTTTACGTTATAATTAAAGATCTCTTAGATCTATCTCTAATTATTTCTACGCCTAGAAATTCTTTAATCTCTTCTAAATTAGTTATTTCTAATTTTAAAGTTCTAGTTAAATCTTTATATAGATTATTAACTAGATTTATATTTTTAGTAAATACTAACATATTGTCTACGTGTGTAGCTAATATAATAGGTTTAGTATTATATATAAAAATACTATTATCTATATTTAAAACTTTAAAATCTAGTTATTCTAGAATTTTAGTTAAAAATAATTACTACTACCTAGAAGCTTATTTTAAACTATATAAAGCTTTATTTAATCTATAAACTAGATTATTATAGTCTTTATTTAAAATAGTTTTATTAATAAAATCTATTAAGGTTTTATCTATAATATCTTTTAAAGCTTCTTTTAAGATATATTCTTCTAGGCTTATAGGTAATTATATATAGATATTATTATTATCTATTTCTATATTAGAAAAAGCTTATTTTATATCTTAAGTATAAATTTCCTAATCTAGATAGCAGAATATAGCTAATAATAGCCTAATAATACTAGGCTTACTAGTAGAAGTAAAGGTTTCTTTATAATTAATATTATATTTTTATAAAAAGCCTTTAGCTACCTATCTAGCTTTATATTTTTTAATAGTATTATCTAAGTTTAATTTCTTAGAAAGAACCTATCTACCTTTAATAATATTAATATTATTAGATTTATTAGTTATATTC
>NW_026055906.1:0-1379 GCF_023758015.1 Alternaria viburni
ATTTAATTAATTATTTAATTAATTATTTAATTAATTATTTAATTAATAACTAAAAATGTTGGATACTATATTTAAAATTCCTAAATTAAAGAGATCTAGTAATTACAATATTTAGTCTATTAAAATAGAAGCTCTTTTAACTAAAGAAGGCTATCTAGAAGTAATAGTACATAATTTATCTAGTTTAAGTAAAGCTACTATAGTTCTATTACAAAATAAAGCTATTAAAGCTACTAGCTTTATTAAATTAGCTTTAGAAGATAGACTCTTATTATAAGTTAGATATATTAGTAATTCTTATTTATTATAGTAGATGCTAAAAAATCTATACAAAGTAAAAGAATTAAGTAGCAAATTTTTTATTAGTAAAGAACTATTTAATACTACTATTAATTCTTATAAAGGTAATTTAGAATTATATATTAATAATTTTAAACGCCTAGCTAATAGCTTAGAAGCTAAAGAAATTAGTTTACTTAATAGATTTCTTGTAGCTTTGCTATTAAATAATCTTAATAAAGATTACAAATATATAGTAACTATAATTACACAAACTATTAGAATAGATAATAATAGTGTAGATTTAGATACTATTATATCGCAATTATTTAATAAAAGTAGAAAAGTTAATTCTATTAAGAATAAAAACTCTAATTCTAATTCTAATAATAAGAATAATTCTTTTAATTATAATTATTCTACTAGTAATAACTATAATACTAGTAATAATAATAATAATAATAAAAGAAATTCTATTAAAAGTAGTAATAACAAAGATATAGAAATGTTTATGTTTACTACTAAGAAAAATAATAATAATAAGTCTAATAATAATATTAAGACTTGTAATTATTATAAAAAGAAAGAATATCTAGAATCTAATTATTTTAAGAAATATCTTAATTTAATTAAGAATAAATCTATTAATAATACTACTAAAGAAGAAACTATTTTAACGTCTTCTATAGTAAATAAAGATAATAGTAATAATACTATAGACTTTATTTTAGATTCTAGCGCTATTATATATACCTACTATATTAAAGAGCTATTTATTAATATTAAACCTAGTATTACTACTATTAAGTAGAGTAATACTAATAATAATATTAAAGCTAGTAGTATAGGCAATATCTTAGTTAAATTTACTAGTACTAATAAACTAGTTAAATTAACTAATATTCTTTATATACTATAATTAGAAGTTAATTTATTAAGTCTTAGTTTAATAACTAAGAAAAATTACTCTTTTTCTTTTAATAAAGATAATTACTTTATATATAACTCTAATAATAATCTATTATCTAAAGGTTATTATAAAGATAGAGTTAGTATATTCTCTATAATTAGTTCTACTTCTAGTATTAGTAAAGATTATA
>NW_026055907.1:0-1287 GCF_023758015.1 Alternaria viburni
AATATTAGTTCTATTAAAAATAGAACTAAATTCTTTAATAGAATTATTATTAAAAAGATCTTTAATAAAATTATTAAGATATAAACTTTCTTTAGTAGCTTCTTTTAAAGCTATATATTCTGCTTCTACACTAGAAATAGCTATAGTTTTTTATAGTTTTAAAATCTAACTAATAGTAATATTATTATTATAATTACTTTTAGAATTATTTAAAATAAATATATTGCCTATAGTAGATTTTTAAGAATCTAAATTACCTCTCTAATCTAAATTGCTAATACCTAATAAATTAATACTATTATTAATATTATTAATAGTATTATTATTAGAATTAGATTCTAAAGATTATAGAGTTAAATTTAAGCTGTAATTACTAGTTTTTAATAAATAGCTAAATATAAAATTTAAGTATTTATAATGTTCTAGACTAAAATTAGATATAAATCTAGCTAGGTAATTTACACTATAAACTAGGTTAGGCCTAGTAAATATAGTTAAATAAATTAAACTACCTATTTCTTTTTAATAGTCTTTAATAATAGAACTATCTTCTAGATTTTTAGATAATTTAACTTCTATAGGTAAAGGTATAGATTTAGGTTTATTTAAAAGCTTATTATATTTAAATAATAGCTTATTAATAAAGCTTCTTTGCGTTATAATTAAAGATCTCTTAGATCTATCTCTAATTATTTCTACGCCTAGAAATTCTTTAATCTCTTCTAAATTAGTTATTTCTAATTTAGAAGTTCTAGTTAAATTCTTATATAACTTATTAACTAGATATAGATTTTTAGTAAATACTAATATATTGTCTACGTGTGTAGCTAATATAATAGGTTTACTATTATGTATAAAAATACTATTATCTATATTTAAAACTTTAAAATCTAGCTTTTCTAGAATTTTAGTTAAAAATAATTACTACTACCTAGAAGCTTATTTTAGACTGTATAAAGCTTTATTTAATTTATAAACTAGATTATTAAAGTCTTTATTTAAAATAGCTTTATTAATAAAGTCTATTAAACTTTTATCTGTAATATCTTTTAAAGCTTCTTTTAAGATATATTCTTCTAGGCCTATAGGCAATTATATATAGATATTATTATTATCTATTTCTATATTAGAAAAAGCTTATTTAATATCCTAAGTATAAATTTCCTAATCTAGATAGCAGAAAATAGCTAATAATAGCCTAATAATACTAGGCTTACTAGTAGAAGTAAAGGTTTCTTTATAATTAATATTATATTTTTATAGAAAGCCTTTAGCTACCTATCTAGC
>NW_026055908.1:0-1164 GCF_023758015.1 Alternaria viburni
GCTAGATATAGATCTTTATCTTTTCTATTTAATACTTCTTTATAAATTTTAGGTTCTATTAAACTATTATTACTAGTATTAAAAATATTCTCTATAATAGAATTATTATAAAGAGTATTCTAATTATTTTTACTAGTATTAATATTTAATTTACTATTAAAGCTATTATCTTCTATAATAATAGTAGAATTAAAAGCTAGTTTATCTTTAGAATAATTATCGTCTAGTTCTACTAAACTATTATTATTATTAGAAGAAATAACTCTTTTATTAGAGTTATTATTATTATTATTAATTAATAACTTATCTTTAGAATCTTCTAATTTAGAGTCATTATTACTAATAATAATATTACTATTACTATCGTTAATAATAATTTCACTATTATTATTATTTGTAAAGATTATAATAACTTAGTTATTATTATCTTTTTATTATTATTAAGCTTTGTTAAGATTACACTTATTATTATTTCTAAACAAATTAGAAAAATTCCTAGTAAATCTAATTACTTACGTAATTAAGATTTTAGTAGCTAGTTTTAATCTACTACACTAGGAAATTCTAAAACACCTCTATTTGTCTTAGCCTAGCTATTATTAGAGTTATTACGTAATTTAATAACTTTTATCTTCTTATCTCTCTTTTTATAATTGCTAAAAGATCTAGTAATAAACTAATTATTAGTCTATGTAATACAACGCATAAACTAATATAATTAGTACTAGTCTAAATTATAAATCTAGAAGATAAGAAGAATTTAGTAGACTTAGATTATAAATCTAGGAATTAATAGAAATTAAGTAGATTTAATTATAAATCTTTATCTTTAGGCAGAAATAGGCAGATATTTATATAATTATTCTAGTAGCTATCTTCTATAAAAGAAATAGCAATTCTTTATAGTTATTCTTTACCTAGCAATAATATTATTACCTTTTACTTACTGTTTACTCTATAATTACTTTATTGCAAATCTTTATTAGTTATACTATTTATTATAGTATTAAACTACTTTGTTCTAACAAAGCTATATTCTATTATTAGAGAATAGTTATTATTACCTCTCTATTCTTTACATTATTACTAGTAATAGATTCTATTTTACTAAAGTCTTCTTCTATAATATTATTATTATTATTAGAAGAAAGATCTTCTAGTTTT